>NC_057794.1:384938709-384939238 GCF_018294505.1 Triticum aestivum | reverse complement strand
TTTTGTGTTCAGTATGCAGCATTCAAAGCGGCGTCATCAATTTCCAACATGTTCTGACATCATTTGTTGTTTTTCGGTCATTTACCTAATTGTTTAGAGAGCTAAATGACCGTGAAATTGAAAAGCACTACAAAATAAACTCTGAAAATGTTGAAAGTTGGCATGGTATCATCATTTCACCCGCATAGCATGTGCGAAAGAGTAGGGAGGGTCACGGCAAAAACTGGACGCACTTCGTGTACAAACTGTACAAACTCTTTCGGAGTATCAGGGTTTCGGACGAGAATTCATCTGTTACACGGGCACTTCAATGTTTTTTAAACTTATTTGAACTCCAGACTTCTTTCGTGTTCAGTATGAAGTATTCAAAGTGACGTCATCAATTTCCAACATGTTCTGACATCATTTGTTGTTTTTCGGTCATTTACCTAATTGTTTAGAGAGCTAAATGACCGTGAAATTGTAAATCACTACAAAATGAACTCTGAAAATGTTGAAACTTGGGATGGTATCATCATTTAACCCGCAT
>NC_057794.1:384938002-384938531 GCF_018294505.1 Triticum aestivum | reverse complement strand
ATCAATTTCCAACATGTTCTGACATCATTTGTTGTTTTTCGGTCATTTACCTAATTGTTTAGAGAGCTAAATGACCGTGAAATTGAAAATCACTACAAAATGAACTCTGAAAATGTTGAAAGTTGGCATGGTATCATCATTTCACCAGCATAGCATGTGCGAAAGAGTAGAGTGGGTCACGGCAAAAACTGTACGCACTTCGTGTACAAACTGGACAAACTCTTTCGGAGTATCAGGGTTTCGGACGAGAACTCATCTGTTACACGGGCACTTCAATGTTTTTTAAACTTATTTGAACTCCGGACTTCTTTCGTGTTCAGTATGCTGTATTCAAAGTGACGTCATCAATTTCCAACATGTTCTGACATCATTTGTTGTTTTTCGGTCATTTACCTAATTGTTTAGAGAGCTAAATGACCGTGAAATTGAAAATCACTACAAAATGAACTCTGAAAATGTTGAAAGTTGGCATGGTATCATCATTTAACCCGCATAGCATGTGCGAAAGAGTAGAGAGGGTCACGGCAAA
>NC_057794.1:384937034-384937992 GCF_018294505.1 Triticum aestivum | reverse complement strand
CTTTCAGAGTATCAGGGTTTCGAAAGAGAACTCATCTGTTACACGGGCACTTCAATGTTTTTTAAACTTATTCGAACTCCGGACTTATTTTATGTTCAGTATGCAGCATTCAAAGTGACGTCATCAATTTCCAACATGTTCTGACATCATTTGTTGTTTTTCGGTAATTTACCTAATTGTTTAGAGAGCTAAATGACCGTGAAATTGAAAATCACTACAAAATGAACTCTGAAAATGTTGAAACTTGGCATGGTATCATCATTTAACCCGCATAGCATGTGCCAAAGAGTAGAGAGGGTCACGGCAAAAACTGGACGCACTTCGTGTACAAACTGTACAAACTCTTTCGGAGTATCAGGGTTTCGGACAAGAACTCATCTGTTACACGGGCACTTCAATGCTTTTTAAACTTATTTGAACACCGGACTTATTTTGTGTTCAGTATGCAGCATTCAAAGTGACGTCATCAATTTCCAACATGTTCTGACATCATTTGTTGTTTTTAGGTCATTTACCTAATTGTTTAGAGAGCTAAATGACCGTGAAATTGAAAATAACTACAAAATGAACTCTGAAAATGTTGAAACTTGGGATGGTATCATCATTTCACCCGCATAGCATGTGCGAAAGAGTAGAGAGGGTCATGGCAAAAACTGGATGCACTTCGTGTACAAAGTGCACAAACTCTTTTGGAGTATCAGGGTTTCGGACGAGAACTCATTTGTTACATGGGCACTTCAATGCTTTTTAAACTTATTTGAACTCCGGACTTCTTTTGTGTTCAGTATGCAGTATTCAAAGTGACGTCATCAATTTCCAACATGTTCTGACATCATTTGTTGTTTTTCGGTCATTTACCTAATTGTTTAGAGAGCTAAATGACCGTGAAATTGAAAATCACTACAAAATTAACTCTGAAAATGTTTAAACTTGGCATGGTATCATTATTTCACCCGCA
>NC_057794.1:384790551-384791134 GCF_018294505.1 Triticum aestivum | reverse complement strand
TGAACTCTGAAAATGTTGAAAGTTGGCATGGTATCATCATTTCACCCGCATAGCATGTGCGAAATAGTAGATACGGTCACGGCAAAAACTGGACGCACTTCGTGTACAAACTGTTCAAACTCTTTCGGAGTATCAGTGTTTCGGACGAGAACTCATCTGTTACACGAGCACTTCAATGTTTTTTAAACTTATTTGAACTTTGGACTTATTTTGTGTTCAGTATGCAGCATTCAAAGCGACGTCATCAATTTCCAACATGTTCTGACATCATTTGTTGTTTTTCGGTCATTTACCTAATTGTTTAGAGAGCTAAATGACCGTGAAATTGAAAATCACTACAAAATGAACTCTGAAAATGTTTAAACTTGGCATGGTATCATCATTTAACCCGCATAGCATGTGCGAAAGAGTAGAGAGGGTCACGGCAAAAATAGGACGCACTTCGTGTACAAACTGGACAAACTCTTTCGGAGTATCAGGGTTTCGGACGAGAACTCATCTGTTACACGGGCACTTCAATGTTTTTTAAACTTATTTGAACACCAAACTTCTTTCGTGTTCAGTATGCAGTATTCAAAACGAC
>NC_057794.1:384789151-384790541 GCF_018294505.1 Triticum aestivum | reverse complement strand
CACTACAAAATGAACTCTGAAAATGTTGAAAGTTGGCATGGTATTGTCATTTCACCTGCATAGCATGTGCGAAAGAGTAGAGAGGGTCACGGCAAAAACTGGACGCACTTCGTGTACTAACTGTACAAACTCTTTCGGAGTATCAGGGTTTCAGACGAGAACTCATCCGTTACACGGGCACTTCAATGTTTTTTAAACTTATTTGAACTCCGGACTTCTTTTGTGTTCAGTATGCAGCATTCAAAGCGACGTCATCAATTTCCAACATGTTCTGACATCATTTGTTGTTTTTCGGTCATTTACCTAATTGTTTAGAGAGCTAAATGACCGTGAAATTGAAAAGCACTACAAAATGAACTCTGAAAATGTTGAAAGTTGGCATGGTATCATAATTTCACCCGCATAGCATGTGCGAAATAGTAGATACGGTCACGGCAAAAACTGGACGCACTTCGTGTACAAACTGTTCAAACTCTTTCGGAGTATCAGTGTTTCGGACGAGAACTCATCTGTTACACGAGCACTTCAATATTTTTTAAACTTACTTGAACTTTGGACTTATTTTGTGTTCAGTATGCAGCATTCAAAGCGACGTCATCAATTTCCAACATGTTCTGACATCATTTGTTGTTTTTCGGTCATTTACCTAATTGTTTAGAGAGCTAAATGACCGTGAAATTGAAAATCACTACAAAATGAACTCTGAAAATGTTTAAACTTGGCATGGTATCATCATTTAACCCGCATAGCATGTGCGAAAGAGTAGAGAGGGTCACGGCAAAAACTGGACGCACTTCGTGTACAAACTGGACAAACTCTTTCGGAGTATCAGGGTTTCGGACGAGAACTCATCTTTTACACGGGCACTTCAATGTTTTTTAAACTTATTTGAACACCAAACTTCTTTCGTGTTCAGTATGCAGTATTCAAAACGACGTCTTCAATTTCCAACATGTTCTGACATCATTTGTTGTTTTTAGGTCATTTACCTAATTGTTTAGAGAGCTAGATGACCGTGAAATTGAAAATCACTACAAAATGAACTCTGAAAATGTTGAAAGTTGGCATGGTATCATCATTTCACCAGCATAGCATGTGCGAAAGAGTAGAGAGAGTCACGGCAAAAACTGGACGCACTTCGTGTACAAACTGGACAAACTCTTTCGGAGTATCAGGGTTTCGGACGAGAACTCATCTGTTACACGGGCACTTCAATGTTTTTTCAACTTATTTGAACTCCGGACTTATTTTGTGTTTAGTATGCAGCATTCAAAGCGGCGTCATCAATTTCTAACATGTTCTGACATCATGTGTTGTTTTTCGGTCATTTACCTAATTGTTTAGAGAGCTAAATGACCGTGAAATTGAAAATCACAACAAAAAGAACTCT
>NC_057794.1:384786663-384787233 GCF_018294505.1 Triticum aestivum | reverse complement strand
CATTCAAAGCGACGTCATCAATTTCCAACATGTTCTGACATCATTTGTTGTTTTTCGGTCATTTACCTAATTGTTTAGAGAGCTAAATGACCGTGAAATTGAAAATCACTACAAAATGAACTCTAAAAATGTTTAAACTTGGCATGGTATCATCATTTAACCCGCATAGCATGTGCGAAAGAGTAGAGAGGGTCACGGCAAAAACTGGACGCACTTCGTGTACAAACTGGACAAACTCTTTCAGAGTATCAGGGTTCGGACGAGAACTCATCTGTTACACAGGCACTTCAATGCTTTTTAAACTTATTTGAACTCCGGACTTCTTTTGTGTTCAGTATGCAGCATTCAAAGCGACGTCATCAATTTCCAACATGTTCTGACATCATTTGTTGTTTTTCGGTCATTTACCTAATTGTTTAGAGAGCTAAATGACCGTGAAATTGAAAAGCACTACTAAATGAACTCTGAAAATGTTGAAAGTTGGCATGGTATCATCATTTCACCCGCATAGCATGTGCGAAAGAGTAGAGAGGGTCACGGCAAAAACTGGACGCACTTCGTGCACAAACT
>NC_057794.1:384783186-384784823 GCF_018294505.1 Triticum aestivum | reverse complement strand
GACTTATTTTGTGTTCAGTATGCAGCATTCAAAGCGATGTCATCAATTTCCAACATGTTCTGACATCATTTGTTGTTTTTCGGTCATTTACCTAATTGTTTAGAGAGCTAAATGACCGTGAAATTGAAAATCACTACAAAATGAACTCTAAAAATGTTAAACTTGGCATGGTATCATCATTTAACCCGCATAGCATGTGCGAAAGAGTAGAGAGGGTCATGGCAAAAACTGGACGCACTTCCTGTACAAACTGGACAAACTCTTTCGGAGTATCAGGGTTTCGGACGAGAAGTCATCTGTTACACGGGCACTTCAATGTTTTTTAAACTTATTTGAACTCCAGACTTCTTTCGTGTTCAGTATGCAGTATTCAAAGCGACGTCATCAATTTCCAACATGTTCTGACATCATTTGTTGTTTTTCGGTCATTTACCTAATTGTTTAGAGAGCTAAATGACCGTGAAATTGAAAATCACTAAAAAATGAACTCTCAAAATGTTGAAAGTTGGTATGGTATCATCATTTCACCAGCATAGCATGTGCGAAAGAGTAGAGAGGGTCACGACAAAAACTGGACGCACTTCGTGTACAAACTGGACAAACTCTTTCGGAGTATCAGGGTTTCGGACGAGAACTCATCTGTTACACGGGCACTTCAATGTTTTTTGAACTTATTTGAACTCCAGACTTCTTTCGTGTTCAGTATGCAGCATTCAAAGCGACGTCATCAATTTCCAACATGTTCTGACATCATTTGTTGTTTTTCGGTCATTTACCTAATTGTTTAGAGAGCTAAATGACCATGAAATTGAAAATCACTACAAAATGAATTCTGAAAATGTTGAAACTTGCAATGGTATTATCATTTCGGAGTATCAGAGTAGAGAGGGTCAAGAAAAAACTACTCAGAAATAAATAGAAGAAAATAAATAAAGCAGAAAAGAATAAAACTATATAAAAAATTACTCAAAAATAAATAGAAGAAAATAAATAATGCAAAAAAGAAAAAACTATATAAAAATTACTCAAAAATAAATAGTAGAAAATAAATAATGCAGAAAAGAAAAAACTATATAAAAAATTTGTTGGAGCGCTGCCCAGTGGGCGTGCCAGACCTAGGGTGTGCAAATGCAGGCCCAGAAGGGCCAGCAGACTCACAAGGCAGCGCACCCTACTTAGGCCCAGAAGACAGATATATAGAGAAGCTCGAAGGAGCAGCCGCGGCTGGGTTTATAAACCAGTGCGGCTGTCCTTCGCTCGGTGAGGTGGGATTAAATATTCTGCACCGCTGGTGGCAGCGCACAACCATTAGTACCTGTTGGTGGCTCCAACTGGTACTAATGATTGGGCCTTTAGTACCGGTTCGTGGCACGAACCGGTACTAAAGGGGCCGTTTCCCGCCCCTTGGCCTCGCGAAAATTGGCCTTTAGTACCGGTTGGTGGCTCCAACCGGTACTAAAGACCCCTCCTATATATATGGCACTTACGAAAAAATCAGTTTCATCGACCACCACCTTCTTCTCGGTCCAACTTCTTTGTCGCGCCCATCGCCATCGCGCGCCGCCCCCGCCGCCCGTCGTCGCCGTCACCGCCGTCGCCCCCGCCACCCATCGTCGCCGTCACCGCCGTCGCCCCCG